>NW_017253308.1:0-2323 GCF_001299255.1 Cyphellophora attinorum
TGACAGTACGCCCCTCCTCTTTAGGCGGAGCTCCAGCGAGGCGTCATGGTCCAGGCTTATGGGGGTAGCGGCGGTGGAAGTTGGCAATAATCTCACTGGCGTTCGTGATGTTCCCAGCAGGCTCTTCTGTAGGCTCGTCGTAGCCAATCCACTTAACCATGTACTTCAGACGCGGTCGGCCTGCGCGGCCACGGCGGTCGTAACGGGAGTCCAGGATATCCTCTACCTCAAACTCTTCCAGCCCATTGATTTCGACTGGCGGTGGGGGTGGTTGTACTTGCCCAGGGACGGGGTCCTCTGCAGTGGGACGTAGCAGGCTGACATGAAACACAGGGTGGACACGGATTGAGTCGGGTAGTTCTACTTCGTAAGCGTACGGGGAGACCATCCTTTTTACAGTGAACGGGCCCAAGTTCTTCCAGTCTAGCTTCCGTTGCGGGCGGAGTGTTCGGAGGTTTCGAGCGTCCAGCCATACTCGTTGGCCTATTCGGAATCGACGGGCAGGGTTTCGGTGTCGATTTGCGTAATCCTCGTGGCGTGCTTGGGCAGCAACCATTTCTGTACGGCAGTGGTCCCATATCTTCTGCATATTCTCGGCGAACTTCTCAGCGTCTCGGATAGCGGGGCGGCGGTCACCTTCAATGGGCTCAAAGCCCATTCGAGGCTGAAACCCATACAGGGCGAAGAATGGGGAGGCATTCGTAGTTTCTGACGTAACAGAGTTTGCAGCTAGTTCAGCTGTAGCTAGCCATTCAGACCAGTCGTCCTGTAGGTAGGACACGTAGACTCGTAGGTATTGTTCCAGAGTGGCGTTCATTCGCTCGGTCTGCCCATCGGTCTGCGGGTGGTAGGCGGTAGACAGTAACGCTCGGGTCTTCAGGATCTTGTTTAAATGGGTCCAGAAGGCAGAGATAAACTGAGGTCCTCGGTCGGATACTATGCTCTCAGGTAGGCCATGGTATCTCCACACGTTATCACGGAATAGTCGGGCCACCTCTTCAGCGTCGCACGTACTGCGGCAGGGAATATAGTGGCGAAACTTTGTCAAGCGGTCCACCACCACCAGTATGGAGTCAAACCCATTGCTCTCAGGTAGGTGTGTGATAAAATCCATCGAGATATCAGACCAGGCTCGTTCAGGCGCGGTAAGCGGGCGGAGTACTCCTTGGTATCCTTCCCGAGAAGGAGTAGAGCGGCGGCAGGTGTCACAGTTGCGTACCCAGCGATGAACATAGTTTATCATGTTGGGCCAGTAATACGTTCTTGACAGCAGCTCATATGTCTTGGTTCTTCCAGGGTGCCCGGTGCTTAATCCTTCATGGACTTCTTTCAGGAGTTCAGCCTTGAGCTCGTCTGAATCAGGCACGTATAACCGTTTGCGGTAAAACAGATATCCAGATCGGTTCTCGCACTCTGCCAAGGTCAGGTCTGGGTGTCGGTCCGCATCATTATCCAGGGCCTCTAGTACTGAGCTTGGAACAGGGTCAGAGGCGTACGCCTCATCCATCAGAGGTTTCATCCACTCGGGTAGCATAACTCTTGGTTTAGGCTCCAGGGGTGATTCTGGCGTGGTGGCAGGTGCGGGAGTGTTAAATCGGACTCGTTTAGTGCGGGAGCGAGTATTCAGAGCTAACCTTGGGGTGTCTATTAGTTGTGTCAGGTATTCATCCGGAAATTCTGTCAGGTGTTCGCGTTTCAGGACGGTCTGGCTCTGGTGCAGGAGGCGTTCATCCCCCTCCTCTGGCAGGTCTTGTGATCTCCTGGTCAACGCATCCGGTTTTCCACCCAACTTGCCTGGGCGGTATTCTAATATAAAATTGAATCGAGACAAGAACTCAGACCATCTGGCCTGGCGCCTATTCAGCTGTTTAGTTGTCATGAAATATTCCAGGTTCTTGTGATCTGTTATAATCTTGATCGGGACAACCGTTCCTTCTAACTCGGGTTGCCATTCCTCTAAACTCCGGATGATGGCCAGTAGTTCCTTGTCATATATCTCGTAATTACATTCGGCAGGAGTCAGCTTCTTCGAGAAGAACGCGACAGGGTGCAAGATTCCTTCTTCATCAGGTTGAGATACACAACCCGCTGAAACATAGTCAGACGAGTCAGTCTCCAAGACGGCAGGTTTATTCCAATCAAAAGGCTTCAGGATGGGCTCCTTCGTGAATTGTTCCTTGAGGTATTCAAACCTTTCCTGGCACTCCGCTGTCCATCGGAACGGAACCCCCTTCTTTTCCAGCGCTGTGATCGGGCCAGTATTCGAGAAAACCCCTTTATGAATCGGCGATAGAATCCCGCGAAGCCCGTGAACGACTTGATA
>NW_017253309.1:0-1972 GCF_001299255.1 Cyphellophora attinorum
TACTTTTTCATCTATTTAATAGGTTTCAAGATCTCCTATTTCTACTCTACTATAGTGATACTCTTTCTCTTATTAGAGTCTAGTCTAGTAGATACTATACTTATTAGAGGATTAGTTAGTAAGAAGAATAATAGTGTAAGAGGGTCTAGAGATAATAATCAAGATAAAGATAATAAATCAAGTATATCTATAATATAGTGGTTATAATTTAATAGAACTAGTAAACTACTACTACTATCTTCACTACTAGAATTAACACTAATAGGTAACTTATTCTACTATTATTATCACTTCTTAAGTATCTACTTATTATACTATATACACTTTTATTTATAAGACTCTTAATATTCTTTTTAAGCCTATTATTTAATTATAATATTATCTTTAGTTACCTTTCTATTAAACTTCTTCTATAGTATATCTAAAATTAGTAACTATACTATCTCTTTACTAGACTATAAGAGTAGTAGACTTAATATATAATATTATAATTAGTCTTAAGAGACTATATTAATATAGAAATAGAGATAACTTTATATAAGAGTTATTAAAGTAGCTCTTATTTCTATAGTATTACTTATATTATCTAGTTAAGATCAAGATTCACTTATAGTGAAGAGTATCTACTAAGAGATATTATATACTATATAGTTAAGTAGGTTTATATTAGTATTCTTATATTAATTAGATAGAAGCCTTAATTAATACTTAGCTATAATCTCTTTAATTTTATATTTATAGATATACTAGTAAGTATAAATTAAAGAGAGTAGTATCTACTAGTTTTAAATATAATACTTATATAAGTTATAAATATATAGTAGACTTAATTATAGTCTTTCTATATAAATATAAATAGTAGATAGATCTCTATAACTACTATAATACTTAGTAATATCTCTCTAGACTTATTATACTTATTTAATAGTGAATTAACTAATATAATTAATTAAGTAAGTAAAGATCTTCTATATATCCTTATAGTCCTTCTAGAAGTCTATTAATACTTTATAATATACTTACTAATAGTCTACTAATTAAAGATTATATATCTTACTTAGCTTTTTAATAAATTAATAAGTACTTTACTTAATTATTAATTAGTAGAGGACTATATTATATATATTATAGTACTATTACTTAATTCTTATTATACTATAGATCTAAGATTATAAAAATAATATATCTATATCTAGATAAAGTATAGTTCTCTATTAATATATAAGTCTAAGTATAGCTAATTCTCCTTATTTAGTAGTATATCTTATAGTGTAGTTTAATTATAAGTAAGATCTTTAAATATTAGTAAGTAGATATACTACTAAATAGTACTTATAAGATCTTCTTACTCTTTAGTAGTAAATAGAGAGTATAATTTAGTATATAGTATATTATAGATATACTAAATATAGAATAGTAAAGTACTACTAGGTAATACTTATAACTTGTTAACTACTTTTACTACTCTAGTAGTTATATCTAATAAGTAGACTACTAGCTTAAGTACACTATTAAAGATCTTCTCTCTTATACACTAAAAGAAGAACTAATAGATCTCTATAGACTCACTTAGTATATAGATAAATATAATAAGAAATATTCTCTTCTTATAATTAATATTAACTATATTAAGTAGTGATGTATCTTTATTATTTATATAAAATATAGTATTAATAATATAGAGAGAATCAGCTATAAACTATCTAGTTATCTACTATTTAGTCTTATTATAGAAGAAGATACTATATAGCTATTTCTATCTATCTATCTCTTTCTTATAAAGATTATAGTAAGTCTTAAACTTAGCTTATTTGTCACGGGGTGACGGTGGGAGGGCGGCAGGGAGGGCGATAGCAGTGTCAGTGCAGTATTCAGACTATCAGAGCTATATACGAACGGTCTATGAACCAGGTAGCGGGCAGGTAGAACGACAGGACGTAGCTCGAAGAGCTACGAACAGAATCCAGGGAAA
>NW_017253310.1:0-1927 GCF_001299255.1 Cyphellophora attinorum
GTTGTTCTGGGTGTCAAATGACTTGTGACCCAAACCTCTGCCCCGACCACCATAGAGACAGCAATTCCGCCGCAACGACACATCTCCGAATCGTGGCCGTAAGCGAAGACCGTCCCTCCCTTCCCATGACTTTTCTACTTCATATACTCGTAGAACAAGCTCGAGAAGCTCACCAAGGCCATGAGAAGGTCGATCCACGATGCTTGCCGCAGGAGAAGATGTGTGATACACCCAAAGGCCGTGAACCGCGCATTGTATGGTGGTTTGCGCAGAGGTTTCCACCATTCACTGTTTCGCTGCAAATGTTCCTTCTTCAAACCAGCTCTGATTCAGACGTTTTTTATATACAAATAATCACTGTGACATACTGAGTTAAATTCTATTAAGTATAGTACTATAGTGTTACTATATAAAAAGTTGTTATAGAAAGATAACAACTTGATTAGTAAAGTGATATATTAAGCCTATTAAGCCTGTTAAAGTAATAATATATATCTTATCTATAGTAGTCTTATATAGATATTTAACTAATAGATATACTTAAGTCAAGCTAAAACTTTATATACTAAATACTCTAGTTAAGAGTATTATTATAACTTAAATAGTATTAAACTTAAGTAAGAACTAAATAAGTAACTTATTTTAAGGAGAACGAGTATAATATTATATAGAGTATACTAGAAGATATACTCTAGTACTAATCTTATTAAATAAGCTAGAAAGTTAACTTTATAAGTAGGTTTTCTTAATATATAGTATAGCTATAGACTTAGTGACTTAACTAGAAGAAGTAGTAGATTATAGCCTATATAATAGTACTAGACTTAACTATATAGTAGTCTAATTAATAGATATAATTCTTAGATATTAGAACTAGTGAAAAGTAATATATTTAATTTTTTAGGGTCTATTCTATCTAATTACTATTATATATATATATCTCTAATTAATTAATTTAAGAAGAATATCTATATTCTATATATAGTAGATATATTAGAAAGAGATCTTTATTAATAGCTATATAACTATAATTATAATTTAGTTCTATAGATATTATAATAGAGGCTAGTATAATAAGAACTATATAGATAGACTATAGTACTATTAGAGAATCTTATTAACTAGATTAATACTATTTTAGTATAAGATATTAAGTTATAGATATTTAAATTATAGATAAGGTTATTAATTAATATAGATAGTATCTAACTATCAATCAGATTAAGAAGATTTATTTATAGAACTAGATTATCTTATATATAAAGTAATATAATTCTAAAGAAGATCTTAATTAATATATTACTATTAAGAATAGTGTTTTAAACTATACTACTAGATAAGAGTATAGATATTCTTATAGTATTCACTAGATCTAGAGTTATCTTTAGTCTTAATAAGATATTTAAATAAGATATATAGATATTATAATCACTATATAAGAGCTAGATTCTATAGGATTATATATTTATAACCCTTATAAACAAGTTTAAGTCTTTTATATATCTTAATCTATAGTAATAAGTCTAGATAATAAATAGTTAGTAAATAGCTATAATAAGTTAGTAAGATAGGGGTTCTAAATCTATACTAGTATTAATATCTATTCTTATAGATATATCTAGATATATTATAATAATACTAATCAGTCCTTAATTACTATATTATAGAGATATCTAGTAGTGATAAAGTAGTAGAGTAAATACTCTTAAGCCTTATAAATAGATTAATTTTTAGAGATCTTTACTATAACTAATATATAGCACTTATTCTACAATAAAAAAAGTCCTTACTATAAGTGATAGTATATCTCAAGAAGAGTATAACTTAATTAATATTAAGACTTTCTATATATAGAGCCCTAGTATAGATAATATATATATTTAAAGAGATTATACTATACTTACTTATTATATAACTATTATTATTC
>NW_017253311.1:0-1894 GCF_001299255.1 Cyphellophora attinorum
TTTTTCATTCCCAATGTGGTCGATCGACCTCTCAGTCACGACTTTCGGAATCTAGAGCTAACTTTGTTATTACTCATCCGATATAATTAATCAAACATCTTAAAGCGAAATTTCTTTTTCTTTTTATAAGGAATTTTTGCCTTACTTTAAGGTAGTCAAACTATCATTTATTCACCTGTACACCACTTCGCTTTTGCATATTAATATTCCCATTTTGGGATTTATTAATATGCTTAATTGACGTTAGATTAGCATGTGTCAAGCATTTGAACAGCGTTCATTCAGAGCCATCATCAAACTCAAAATTTTATTTTTTTTTAGCTTATAGCCATTATAAATTTACTTTATGTTAAATTTATTTTTTTGATTTTTTTTATTACTATTAAATTTAATAAGATATTTTCCCGAAAGTTCCTTATTGTAAAAAAAAAAGAGTAATCGATGATTTGTTATGTTAAATTTTTTTTAACTTCAAAAACTTTCGTTTTTGTTCAGACTATTTTATCATCTATATATTTATTAGTAGCTGCTAATTCAGCTTTTTAACCCATAAGACCCAATACGAGATTTAGAGGCTAAACTTGTATATTGTAAATTAGATTTAAGATTTCCTTTAAGGAAAACTGAAGATAACCCTAAAAAAGAGGAATCCTTATTCAAAAGATTACCTTTATGCACCACCTTTAGAACAGATCTAGAAGCAGTATAACGTTTGGTTAGTCTACCTTTAGCTTGAAATTTAAAACCTGTAACGTCTTTATATTTTGTATTATTTAATATAGTGTTAACTAATATTCTAGGATATTCAGATAACACAGCTTTTTTATCAAACATTTTTACTTTATAATTGTAAGGTATATTTCTTTTCCTTAAAACTAAAACTTTATCTCCAAGCTTTTTAATATATGTTAATACTTTTTTTCTATTTTTATTTATTTTTTTCAAGATGGATTCTGACAATATATCACTATTTAAGTAAAAACGCCTTAAACTTATAAGATTAAACTCTACTTGTTTATTATATATTTTATATATATTTTCCTTTAAATGTTGCAAATATAAGTATGTGTGCTTATGCCTATTTATATATGCCATTTGCTTGTAATAAAAATATTGTAAGGTTTTATCATGTTCTTTTTTCAAAAGTTTAAAAAAGAAATTTTTTATACACATATTAATGTATTTGCTTGTTTTCGAAAAAGCTCTTTCATTAAAATTTTTAATTAAAAATAGTTTTTTTTTCTTAGTAATTTTAATCTGTTTTGTTTTAATAATTTAAAGCTTTTTGTTTCAATAAAGTTTAATCTTTCTGAAAAAATTTTAGAAGAGTTTTCTAAATTTTGAAATATAAATGTTTTTAGTTTGCTTATAGCTAGGTTATAATTATTTTTCTGCCTATTAAAAATATTTATATTAATGACAACTTTATTGTTGGTGTGCTTTAGTTCTAAGCCACTCATAAAGATTTTATTTTGTGACGTTTTTCGGAATCTGGATTTATATTGCTTTCTTCTAGTTTTGTTCTCCAAATTATCATTAAACAAACCAAAGTAACTTCGTATTACATTTTTTGCTTTATCGTCTGTAACGGGTAATGTGTTTACACCGTTCTTATTATAAGTATATACACTATTCCTTGAATATCTTGTTGGACTAGGAAAATGTTTAGTGGTTTTTACCCTTTTCCTTTTAGGACTTGTTCTGTGTCTCTTTGATACTTCAATATCTTTTAAAAAGTTCAGATCCATTCTTTCAGAAGTCATCGTGTGTCTCCGGGATGTTTCAATATCCCTTAGATAGATCAACTGTTTTATTACCTCATTAACCTGTTTTGTCATATTTTCCTGCAACGTGAAATCGTAGGTCATTAAATCTCTATCATTATTTTTAAGGT
>NW_017253312.1:0-1745 GCF_001299255.1 Cyphellophora attinorum
GGGGCGGGAATGGAGCTGCACGAGAGGGCAAGTGGCGGGGAGGTGGGAGAGGAAGCAGAAGGGTTGATGCGGAGAGGAAGTCGTGATGATGGTGATGGCATTGGTCCGAATGAACGTCTCAGGTGACTAAAAATCTTAGATAGGATACTTACCAGGCGGACTTTGCTCATTCATACAGGATTTGGGACTAAGTAGCTCGTAAGCTGATCGAGCTGCTCCATCATGCTGAACTCCATCATTCTTCCTCGCTGACCTCACTATCGTCGTCACCACCCGCTGGCGCACTGCCACCAGTAGTAATGCCCAATCCCAAACCAACACTTGTATCGGCGTCATCGTCGCCTCCCAACAGATCTTCCAACTCAGCAACTTCATCATCCTCGCTCACATTCTGGTTCGGCGGTGTGGGAGCTATGTCGTGGTCTCGGTCGGCAGCCTTCTTAGTATGCTTGCTTTGCCTCGATGTCGCAGACCTGTGTGCCCTCGGACTGCCTAGCTCGAGTTCATCGACGTCATCATCCTCGCGGACGTCCCTCATCTCGACATCTCGGTCCCGCGGTCGCTGCTGCTGCTGGGCGACACGCGGACTTTGTCCAAGGACTGGCGTACTGGTATGGCTACGGAAGATCTCCGGGTCAATACGACGCTTGCGCTTCGTCGCTTGCTGCGGTGGCGAGTCCTGATCCATCTTGAGAATGTCGTCATCATCGTCGTTGACGACAATGTCTGGCGTGCTACCGATGTTGGTGGAGATGTTGCGTGCGTGGATCTTGGAAGTCCTGCTATCTGCTGATGACATGAGCGTCGCTGAGCTCGTCATCTGAGTCGGAAATTCGTTCATTGGAGAGTGGCTGATTCGATTGTCTTGCAGGTTTGCTGTCTCGCACCGGTTTGGCTTTGCGTTTGATAGGCTCTACTTTTGGCTTGCTTTGTACCACCTTTGGCTCTCGGGGCAGGCTTTGAGCTATGGTGGGTGTAAAGCGAGTAGCTCCCATAGCAGGACTTGCAAAGCCGCTCATTGGTGTTCTGCTTCCGGGCAGTGGGCTCTTGAAGCCGGCGGCCTTCTCGGTGTTCTCCTTCGCTTCATCCATGAAGTTTCGAAAGTCAAACGGATTGTCCGGATCGGGGTCGTCATTGTCGCGTGGCTTATTCGAGGGAGCCTTGCTTGTAGATGATGTCTTGGTCAATTGAGGTAGACGTTGGACATCTTCCTTTGATTGTGAGGGAGCGGCCTCGAGATTGAGGTCGATCGAATGAGCAATAGTCTCCAGAACGAAGACAGACCTCTCCTTGTCGAAGACGAGGGCGAATGAATCGACTTCTTTACCATCACTGCTCAATTGCCGGTCGTGACCAGTGTATCTGTAAGCCACATCCGGAGCAATCGCGTTGTCGATATTGAGCCGGTAACCATCATCGGCACGTCGTAATCTGCTGTCAGCATCGCCAAACCCTGCCTTAGGCTGCCAGTTGAATTGCAAGTCGATGTAATGACTGGCTGACGACGAGCCGTTCTTGAGAGATTCGCCAAGGACAATGGGATACTCGGCTGGCTTCCGGAAGTCAATTAGGCCTGGGGCGTGGACTGCCTGCACTGCTGGCGAAAGCGGTGGCATGGTTGTTGCATAGACCGACTGTGAGATGGGCGTTATTGTCTTGAAACCCCCAGAGGGGATCGGTCAAGCCCACAGAATGCTCTAGCGAAGAAAAGAGACTGTGCTTTGTTGTAGGAGCAGGAGGTGGAG
>NW_017253313.1:0-1825 GCF_001299255.1 Cyphellophora attinorum
TATAATATAATATAGTTATAATTATTCTAAATAACTATCTAATAGATTATAAGCTTACTTCTAAATATTTATATTCTAATCTACCCTTTTGTTATATATTAATTAATAATAGTTAAGAGACTATAGATTATATTATTAAGAGTAACTAGATAAAGATTACTGTATTTAGAGTTCTTATAGATATTTTTATTATTATTATTATAGGAGTGAGAAGGCTATATAATTATTAGTTTAATCTTTAATTAGGAAAGATAGATTACTTATAGAATTTAAGATTAAAGCTATTTTAACTATAGTTTATTTATTTATTTAATTAGTAGAATAATTTATTAAGCTATTTAATTAATAGATTTTAGATTATAATTATATATCTAAAGGTGAGTAAAACCTTTAGATAGTAAATATAAGTACTGCACTTAAGCTATAGAATAGTAAAGAAAGAAATATAAAAAGAATATAATAGTGTATATAAGAGATCCTAATTCTAAGATATCTATATATATAAAAGTAAAAGAAGACTAATCTTATAAGAATTTAAATCCTTAAATCTTATCTATAATCTATATTCTAATTAGACTACTATATTAAGTATTATAAATAGTACTAGCCTCTTCTAATACTTAATAACAATAGTCTAGATCTCTTTATAGATTATTAGATATATATTATACTATTAGATATATAAGGTCTATAAGATATATAAGTATCTATATACTAATTTTAAACTATAACTTAAGAAATAGAATATAATAAGTATAAATATAAGTTAATCTAAGTCTTTAAGTATATAAAAAGTAATAAAGTAAAAAAATAAAAAGTATTAGTCTTATAAAGACTTGAATCTTAAACTTTACTTATAATCTATATTCTAATTAAACTACTATATTAAGTATTATAAATAGTACTAGTCTCTTTTAATACCTAATATAGTGATCTAGATCTCTATATAGATTATTAAATAGATATATTATACTATTAGACTATAAGGTCTATAAGATATAAGTATTTATATATTAATTTTAAATAAGAACTAAGAGTATTAAATATAAGAAGTCTAAAAGAAGTTTATTTAAACACTTTATTTATAGAACTTTAATTATACTTTAGTCTGCTTAAAAAGTAAAAAGAATTAGCTTTATAAGGACTTAAATCTTAAGTCTTATCTATAATCTATATTCTAATTAGACTATATTATAAGACTAATAAATAGTGTAGTTAATCTCTTTCTTAATCTTATAAAGTAATCTAGATCTCTTTATAAATTATTAGATAGATATATTATATTATTAAACTATAAGGCTAGAGAGATATATATATCTAGATATTAACTTAGAATTAAAAGTAAATATGTTAAATATATTAAGACTATATAATTACTATATTAATAGTCAGTCTATACTTATAGAGAATAAAAGAGGATTAATCTTATAGAGAGTTAAGTCACTCTTAAATCTCTATATCTTGCTACTATAATAGGAGTTAGACTATAAGATAGAGAAGCTAGAGAGAGAGAATAAGAGAGGAAGGAAGGGTAAGAGAGAGAGTTAAAGAAAGAGAAAGAGATATATTAAAGAATTTAACTCTATAGCCTAGTTATCTTATAGTCTAGTTATCTTAATATAGAAGCTTAAGTAGTTAATATATACTAGTAGTCTATAATTTCTATTAGAGATATTATAGAGAACTATATTATATAAACTATACTGTTTTTAGATGTTACTAGTGAGTCTATTATAATAATATAGTCTAGATAGTCTATATTATCTTTAAAATATAAATATATGATTATGCACTTAATATAAATCACTATATATTATAGATATAG
>NW_017253314.1:0-1803 GCF_001299255.1 Cyphellophora attinorum
ATTCTCTTTTTTATTACCAAATTACCAGATAAATTGTTAAAGTTTTCTTATGTTATATTCGTACTGACGAATTTGACACCTTTAATAGACTAACCATGACAACATTAAATATGTAGTTTTTTTTCTGTTAATACATTGATATTGCTGAATTTAAGCTTAGTGATATGGTTAAAAAACGCGTTTAACCGATAATACTAGTTTGTTTATATACAAGACATTTTAGATTCGAACTAAATTTATCGTGTCCGTAGCACGACGTTCTACCAATTAAACTAATGTCTCAGTTTCTTTTTAAGATTTATTATGGATACTTAATATATGAGCATTTTTACTAGCTTGTTTTTAAATTATTTATATGTAGACGGGCTTTAAATAAACGAACGAATCTAGGTAAAATATATTTACTAAAAAAATATATTATTATAACTAAAAATAAAAAGTTAAAAACAATTTGATTGAAAAAAAAGAAAGGTACTAATTGTGGCATTGATTTTTAAAACAGATTTTTACTCGTTCTTTAGGGTAATTATTAAATTAAGTGTATACTAGTAATCTTTTTTTAGAATCGAACTAAAACGAAATACCCATTAAAGATGCGTAATATATTAGATATTTATATTTATTGCTATAGATAGAAATTATAAGTAGTATATTGACATTAAACCTTATTAAGGTTTAAATCTATACGCTTTTTTAGCCAAAACATACGTGGATT
The DNA here is from genome assembly GCF_001299255.1 of Cyphellophora attinorum. NCBI lineage: Eukaryota > Fungi > Ascomycota > Eurotiomycetes > Chaetothyriales > Cyphellophoraceae > Cyphellophora > Cyphellophora attinorum. The sequence goes on from NW_017253314.1 coordinate 716, forward strand.
TAAAATGTACTATATAAACAAGTACGTATTATTATTTTTACTGCTACTGTGGTTAAAAATATCCTTATGCTGGAGCGGCTCGAACACTCAATAATAAACACCAAAAGTTTATGACTTACCAATTAGTCTACAGCATATTTTTTCCTTAAATATCAAAAACGGCAAATTTTGTTAAAAAGAGATTTTAATATGGCTTTTTATAGATATCTTATATACTACTATTTATTATAGAGTAAATTTTAAATATTTTTTACTTAAAAAAAAAATACAGTATTTATAACATTTTTAGCTTATATACAAGTAATTATCTTTGTTTCAAAATTATAACATACTATTAAATGTTAGTGTACTAACATTAGTGTAAGCTTTGTAAAAAAGTACCAAGAGCACCTAGATTTGAACTAAGAATTTGAAGTTTGAAGCTTCTTGTTTTACCGTTGAACTATACTCTTTTAAAATTAGGGTTATATTGTTTAATTACAAATATTTGTAAATATTTGTAATTAAAAAGCTTATACGCAAAATTGAACTTGCTTTAAACAGCATAATAAAAATTAAAAATTTTTATGTTATTATTTATATATATAATATTTACACGGAAAAGAGATGATTTGAACATCTAAATGTGTTAACATAATATTTAGCAAATATCTCGCCTTACCAATAGCTACCTTTCCTGTTATAGGAAATTTAAAGTAAAAAATTTACTTTAAATATAGTTCCTAATATATAGTTATAATACTAATAAAAATAGCTAGATTTTGTTTAATTATATTATTTTATAGTTGTGCTATAAAATTTAAAAGCTTTTTCTAGAAAAAGCTTTTTTATTTAGAGACTATAACTTATTATTTTTCTGATGTCTGCTTAAGTGTATTAGTACAGTAGTTTATAAGTGTATATATAAAGAATAGTTACTTTATTATACCTATATTTTATATACTAATACTAATATAAAAAACATAGACGAATCAGTATTCTTAATGGTAAAGTGTTTCCTTGTCGAGGAAAAAGATGTCAGTTCAAATCTGACCTGATTCGTCTATGTTTTTTATATTAGTATTAGTATATAAAATATAGGTATAATA
>NW_017253315.1:0-1619 GCF_001299255.1 Cyphellophora attinorum
GGTTGATTGTGGAGGTGTCGAGTTGGGAGTAGGGGTCGTAGGTCGGGTTGTTCTTGTGCACGGAGATCTCGGGGTTGGGTTGGATGTGGGTGCGCAAGTCGGAGACGCCGCCGATGTGGTCGTGGTGCCAATGGGAGAGAAGGGTGGTGGCTATGGTGGCCTTTTCGGAGGTGAGGAGGGAGGAGAGGGCGTCGCGCCAGGAGGAGCGGCCTTCGCCTGTGTCGAGGAGGATGCGGGTGGGGCCGGTGCCGAGGAGGTATGTGTTGGAGCCTTGGGTTGAGTTAGTGAAGACATTGGGGAAAGGGTTGTTGAGACTCGCCTTGGAGTGTGAACTGTAGGTGTCTAAGATCAGCCTGAGAGGCCTACATGGCATTTGTCTCGCTGCAATATCACCTACCTTGCTAGGATTACCACCCAATATTCTGATCACGCTGGTGCTGACCTTCTCCGTCTCTGGAAGTTCCGGTAGGTTCAACGCCATTCTGTTGTATTCTCTTACCCAGGCCGCGGAAGGGTTTGGTCGTATGAAGCTTGGGCTTTTGTACATGTCAATCACATGTCTAGGGGCACCGCGCCTGAAAAGAACTGCGGGACTGGAAAGAGAGGCCGGGGAGGCCCGTGATGCCGCGACGTGCTGAGCTGACAGGAATGAATGTGTGTGAGGAGATGCTCACCGAGTATGCAGTAGCGTCAGGAGGCCTCTACAACTTCGCATTCTTTGCGCTCCATCGACGGTGAGATCAAGCGCGGTTCTGAACCGATCGGAATGGCGCGAAGTCATCGTCGCATACCGAGGCTCGGCGACGGTGTTTCTCCGGTCCGACAAAGCAGCTAGTTCCAAAGATCCCGTGTTAAGCGTTTGCCAAAGTTCTTTGGTTGCTTTTGACATTACGAAGATATCAAAATGTCTGTCTGTGGAACATGGATGACCTGGACTGGCTGTCGAACACAGACAGGAGCTCAGATGGGTCGCAATGACCGTAACACAGGTCTACGACCGTAGCATCGCGCCATACGCCCATCGGTTGGAAAGTTAGGGCTGCATCATGGCGAGATCACCACCAGCGAAGCCGCCCCATATCGACATTATCTTGCTGGGGTCACCTGGCGTCGGGAAAGCCACCTTTGTATCGTAAGGGTCATCATTGCCAACCTTCGATGAAACACTTACATCGGTAGGCGTCTCCCTCATGTCCAACACCCCTCTGTCACTCGACGTGAGCGTCTAGCAGCACAGCCACAACAGTCTGAGCGATCTCCAGCCTCACAGCAGAATCGCTATCGTCCACAACTATCTAACGACAGCGAGACTACTTTGGTAGATCCCATTCCACAACCGAACGGCCACAACCATGACCCCAACGCCAGCGAGACCACCCTAGTCAACCCACCCACCACCACATCAACATCTTTCAACGCCAGCTCCGAGGGCCTTGGCCCATCACGAGCTCCAGCCGCCACTTCACCACCAACCACCAACCCACCACCCCTCCACAACCCCCTAACCTTCTCCGTCTCCCTCTACGCCCGCCCCTACACAATCACAATCCACCCCTCCACAACCCCCCTCTTCACCGACCCCTTCCCCCCAAACCCCAACCTCCTAATCCTAACCTTCT
>NW_017253316.1:0-1478 GCF_001299255.1 Cyphellophora attinorum
TTTTTTACATAATTTCTATATATTCCTACCATACCCATTTTTCTTGAAAAAAAGGTATAAATACCAATCGAATTTACCTATTATTTTCACCAAGATTTTTCTCTATCGATAACCCAGAACCATAGTAATGGAGCTTGCCAATGTGCACTGTACCGAATAATAACATCAGCATAGCCTCTGGCCCCCATATAAATGGCAGAGCTGGCAAATCTGGAGTATAAAATTGAGAATGGAATACGGGATGTTGCAAAACCACGACCGGTGTTAAGGCCACCGATGATGACAGCGTCAACTCTGTTCTAAGAGTTGTCTTGTGTACACTTGGTCCAATCGCTGTTGATGTTGGTGGTCGAAACCCTGAAATTGTTCAAATGTTTGGTGGTAATGCCGAGGTCTTGAAAGGGAATTGGAAAAAATGGCTAGAAGAAGTTTAAGTTCTTGGTTTCTATGCAAAGATTGGCTAAGTTTAAACCACATGAACTGGAAAACGCTGAATTCTTGTTGAGAGCTTACCCTGATCCTGCAAATTGCTTACTTGGATGAAGACCTCCACTAAACGAAGGTGAAGAACCAAGAATTTACTCAGCCTTGATTGACGGTCACTGTGAAATCTTGGAGAATGGTCGTAGAGTCCTAAGTTCAGAGTCCAACTGTCTGGTGACCCTATTCTTGGTGATGGTAAATCTGACAACCAGAACCATGCCTTTGATTTTCTCCACACTATTCTGAAAGAATATTGCTTTCTCTAAGAGAAATCATCAGAGAAGATGATCAATTTTCAAGAGTCACTCTATTAGAATATTTGAAACAATTGCATCCTGTTGAATGGGAATGTTTTGTTAAGGATACCAAGATTCTGGCAAAAGATGCGGTGAAAGTCTGAGAAGCAACATATCTTCTACTTGATTTTTGCATATATGAGGTGAAAAGACCACCTAATGGCATAATCGAGAAGAATAAAACAGTGGCCACAGCAATGAAAAACGTACAGCTACTACAGCATGACCAGCCTTCGATTGAACAGTGTCCTTTTCATAAGCAAAGAACAAAATTAAAGGACCAAGAATTAACACCTAGGATACCACATAAAAACGTCTCTTCGGCCAAGATTTGGTGTCCTTAACAAAACATTCCCATTCAACTGGGTTGTAATTGCTTCAAGTATTCCAATAGAGTAACTCTGGAGAATTGGTCATCCTCTCTGATAATTTCTCTCAAAGACAACAAAATTCTTTCAGCATCGTGAGGAAGTCAAAACGGTAAAAGTTGGCATGTTGTCAACTGGCATGGTTCTGGCATTGGGGTGGCCAAGGATTGGGCAAAGAAAGAAATACGACGTTCAGCTTCAGAGTTTCTTGGGAAAAACTCAGTTTCAAAGTTGTTATCATCCTGAGATACAAAGAAGGTTGGAGCTCTTAGAGTTCTTTTACCTTCAATTTCAGATGGAACTTGATGGTATAACAGTTTCTGAACATGAT
>NW_017253317.1:0-1472 GCF_001299255.1 Cyphellophora attinorum
GACCAACTCCAGGGGCCGAGCACCCCTACGGGGACCTGTTTAGGGGCTGGAGCGCCTATAACTCAGGCTGTACCACGCCTGGAGACGCCCCCGAGGCCTCGATTGAGGACTTAATTTAGACCGGTTGACACGCTTATTAGGGTCTTGACAAGACCGGTTGACACACTAAACTGTCGTTAGGGCCTCATGCCGCCGGCTGACACGCTTAAAGGCTCCTAGCCAGACCGGTTGACATGCCAGGCACGATATAACACCGGATGACACGCCTAAAAGTTATTAGAGGCGATATATGACGCCGGATGACAGCAGTAGCGCCGGTTGACACGACTCAGAGCGCCGGTTGACAAGAAGTCTATCTCGGCCCCTGGAGGTCGCCCGGGGCTCAAATTTCTACAGGGGCCAGCCAGAGAGTCCCCGGTGACCCTCCAGGGGCGGTAGATGACTCTAGGCACGCCTATCCGGCGGGGCCGAAAAATGGCTTTTTTTACTCGTTTTACATACAAAAAAATGCCCCTTGGAGGGTCGTTTTTGGCTTTTTACATTTGTCCTCGAAAATCGATGCGATATGAGTGTGGTGAGTCTGTAAGGAAGGGGACTCGAGCCGGCCTCTAGTCTGCAAAGGACTAAGTCAGGTTTTAAAGTCATCCGGCACTGCTCGGAGGCACGTCTCGGGCTTCGGCCCAGACTCTCTGCCACCAGTCAACCGGCTTGACATTGGTCCCCTACCGCCTAAAACTGGTTCACTCCAGTTAAAGCCGGCCCCTAGAGCACCAACGCTCCCGCCCTTCCGGGTGGTCGTAGCGTAGCGTTTTAGGGGCCGCATACCCTGGGTCGCCGCCCTCGCCGGTGGTGCCCATACCTATATCCCCTGCTTGCAGGGTCGCCGTCCGGAGGCCAACCGCGGGACTCACATCGAGCCCTGCGTTTCGGCCGAGGTGGTGATCTTCTGACGAACCGGGTCCGCCCGGCGGTTCAACCGAACACCGAAAGACGTCGTTCTTTCGGGCATGATGAGGTCTGTGGATGATTGGCCCCTGGCTAAGATTCTTCATCAGATTTCTGGGGGTAAGCCCCGGCAGGTAGCCGTCGAGTCTCTCGACGTGACCCGCCGCGGGTGTCCTCCTCTCGAGGGGTGCCTGTCACAGGCTCTTGGTCGTCTCTCCGGGGACCGAAGGAGTCTCCTGTGGCAGACCACCCTTTGAGGAACTCAGTGGGGGCAATTGGATGACCTATTAACAGGCCGGCGACGCTCGCAAGGGTGTCGTTGCTGCCGGGGGTCGAGTGTTTGAGACGTCTTCGGGCGCTCCACTCCTGCTAGTGTAAACTTCTGCCGGTGGAGGGTTCTCCCGCCGCCGGTCAGGCCGCTTGGCCGATCCCGCCCTCGGGCGGGGTCGCCTCCCGGCGTTCAAGATAGTTACCTGGTTGATTCTGCCAGTAGTCATATGCTTGTCTCAAAGATTAAGCCATGCATG